>NW_024361474.1:0-4751 GCF_014805655.1 Passer montanus
AGGTGCTTTGGAAATCAGTGTTTTTAGAATTATAATTAATATGGATATTTATATGGATTTCTTGAATTAAGATCAGTGACAGGGGTTCTTGTTGAGTTTCAAATTGTACTGTCAGTCTGAGCTTGTAGAACAATTTTATCATGTTTAACAGTATTTTCAGGTAGTGCAAGAAACACATGCTATAAAAAGCGATTTTGAATATGTCTTCAGTCCTCAATTGTTTGAAACTGTTTATGTCTTTGGCCTTCAAAGCATATGCAGCTTCTGAAGAGTTCTTCAAAGTCTACCTTCTTAAAGTTATTTGAAAGTTACCAAAGCAAGAGTTTCTGTGGTGGGACAGGGCAAAACAGCATTTTATTCATTATTTATGCAGGCAGGATTGGCTATTTAGCTTTAGGGCCTGCTTCCCTACAAGTCTGACCTGCTGTCAGCAAGAGAGAATGCAACTCTTGAAAGGACCTGGTCAAAAACTTTGTGCTTAGGGATGGCAAGAAGCTGGAGGAAAGATGAAATTCCCAGTGGTGTTGTTCTATAGCTAGTGGTTAGCTCTTTTCTCAGTCTTTTTCTTGTGACTAAATCCAGTCCTGAACTTACTGAGTGGTCCACTGTCATTCACAAGTTTTTGCAACGTGACAATACATAACATTTAATACTCACTGTTCTACATTATGCTCTGAACTTCCTATCCTGTGATAGCCCTATCTGTTAGGAAAACATGGAGATTAAGAACCCTGTGCCTAGTGCCAGTCTCTAGAAGAACATTTGTTATTGCATGCTCTTTAGTAATTATGGTTTGCCAGAAGGGGCTAAGCACCCTGTCTTTTGAACACTCAGTTCTTTGAAGGGGCCAGATGGGAATCCTAGAATGCAGGGCATTCAAAAACTCTCATTTGCCTTTAGATATGGACTTGAAAATCTGAACTTTTATCTTCCATTAACATTATTCGTTTTTCAGAGAAAGAAAACTGTCATTCAATAATAATTAAAGTTCTAAAACCAAGTTTCATGATTAAGAAACGAGTAATTTACACTGGGCTTAAACTTTCTACTTGCGTTGCTTAAAACATAAGAGTATGAAAGGTTTTCTATCAGTTTGGAAAAAATAGCTCAAATTTAGGGCTAGTGATTTTGGAATGCAAAGATTACTGATAAAGTGGGTAGGTTTTGAAATTAAAACTTCTGGATATTTTCATTTCTTCTCTTATCTTTGTAAGTTAGAGCAGGAACCTTGGATAAAGTAGTGAAGTTTTTAATTTAAATGTGCTTACTCTTGAAGTTTGTGTAAAGTCTCACTTTTAGGATAATTAAGAAAACTGTAGTTTAAATTACTGGCTTTAGACTGCATTAATCAATTTTTCATTAATCATTGCTGTGACTTGAAGGAACTATAAATATAAAGGAAAATAAGATGGATGAGAGTGGTTTCCGTATGATTAATTTTTATTATGTGATTTGTGCCCTCAACTAATTTTTAGGTTGCAGATCGTCAGGAAGAAGTACTTCACTGCCATTGAAGAATTGTGCGGATTTTGAGCCATGGCAGATGGAGAAAAATGCAAGTGTGAGTTGTTAAATCTTAGATTTCTGATCCTTTGGCACTAAATTTCTTATGGTTATTCAGACAATTCCCCATGTATCAAGTCAGAAACTGTGAATCTGTATATGTTTATGTTTTTACACCTTTAAAGATGTTATCACTGAGTAAGTATAATTTCTGAGAACAAAATCAGTGATGAAGGGGCTGCTATTCACAATGAAGTTTTCTTGATTTCTGTTTTCAGCTTAAGCAAAATCAAATAATGATTGTTGCTTTATTGATGTTTGTAGAACTTAAAAGCAGACAAGGTTTCACATATTCAAGACAGCCTCCTCTATCCATGATGCTGGGCACTGAAAAAGGGTTAAGGAAATTGATGCCCCAGAATTCTCAGATGATGACTCAGAGCTGTGCAGGAACTTGTCATCTTTCTCCCTCCTCTCTACTCATTGTCCATCTCATTTAACAGTTCTTGCATTATTCCTGTTTATGGTCTTCAAGGCAAGCTTTTGTTGTATGAGACACTAACATGACATGACAAGGGATTGATCTTTGTGTCCTTTGAAATGCTGCAGATACAGTATAGAGATGAGGGTTGTTTCAGGGGCATAATTATAGATCACATTTTCTGCTTTTGTTTACGGTTTGTAGATATTTTGAAACTTTAAAAAAACAAAGACCATGTTTGCTTTCAATAAACATTATTTGGCTTTTTCTGCTTGTTGTGATTTTATTTTATTCCAGGCTTCTCCTTCAGTCCAGCAGATCCTTGATGCACTTAACTTGCCCCGTAAATACTGCAGATATTATTTCATGACTTCACGTGGGTGTGAAAGGACAAAATGTTGGTTCTGTCATGTTCCAGGACAAGGGGATGAAAAGGTAAAAGCCATTATTGAAGTGAGGAAAATATTCTAAATGTGAACACTTTTTAAAACCAAAACATCATCTCCTTTGTTCATTTATATATGGGCAGTAAGTAATCAATCAGAGATTGATGGATGAAAAAATTGTTGCGAAATTCTTCCTCTCAAGGTCTTCTAAAGTTTTTTTTAAACATGATGTTAATTTTGAACTAGTAGATGTTTTAACACACATTAACAATTAGGCTGTGCAATTACAGAGTAGTAGAATGGGCAGATTCTGAGACATTTCTATCAGGAGCATCAGAGACTTCAAGCAAACCTTTGCAAAGACTTTGTATGTACTGTTATAGCCAAAAGCCATCTATAGTATATTACCTTCTGCATATTTTGTGCAACAATGGGCATGTTTGTTTTAAGATGCTGTAATTTCCTTAAATAGAGCAACAATTCTCATAATATTTGCAAGCAAGAATAGTTTTCCAATGATGGGCAAAGTAAATGTGTTTTTAGATCATTTAACAGAGGGATTTTGAGTTTAATGCTTCCAAGAAATGTGCAAGGCAAGCTAATTGTACTAACAAGTAATAAGTTTTTTAAATTTGCTGTATGAAAGTTTTGTAAGTTAACTGGAAGCAAATAAAAACATCAGAGCATGTAGCCACTAACAAATGTCTCACTTGTCCTCATTAGGTTTTACAAGATTTCTTGCTTACCTACCATCTTACTGGTATGAGTGCAATTTTATCATTGATGTCAATAAGTAAAAAATTTCAGAATCAAAATGTAAAAAAATAACTTGCAGTTAGCCTGTTAGACATAATTGCTAAAAAAATTAACACCTACAGCACCTTGTCCATCTTCCTGATATCTTAAATACACTATGTCAGAATTTTTAAAATACATCAGTGTAATTTGGTTTTATTTTTCTTAAGGTTTTCTCTTTTCATTTATATATATATATACCAAAAAAGCTGGTTTATAGTTTTGTTTATACTTTCTAACCCCCTTGAAAATTTATATGGCATCTTAAAAATCCTAAGATAATTTGAGAGTAATTTTGTATGGAGCATTTTTCCTTTTTTCTCAAGTGTGATACATCTTTGGCAGGCTGTTGTGAGTATTTGTAATTTTCAGCTAGTTTATCTGAATTATTGTGGTTTGTGCTTCATTATGTTACAGGCACATTAAAGAATTGTTTGTATTCCTGACGATCTGCAACCTAAAAATTAGGATGAGGGCACAAATCACATAATAAAAATTATATAATCCATTCCATTTGATTTTACTTGTGGTACAGCATTCCAGCAGATTTTAACACTTCTACCCACCAAACCTAGACAAACTTTCTTGGTAGTCTAAAAGTATACTGAGTTTTGTTTGTGTATGTATTTATGTTTTTAGACCTGTCCATTTAAAAATGATAATAGGCCAAGCACCTCATGGTGGCACCAAAGTACATAAAAGAAAAACAGGTAAAGCTATAAAGGCATCTAATCTTATGCAGGAGGAATAAATCTCTTCAGGAGAACTGTTATGTAGATTGATAAGCTCTAAGCAAGATAAGCTTAGTGTTCTCAGTGGTAATAGTTACCAGAGTCTTTGAAGAGAAATACCTTTCCTCATAATGATTTTTTTTTCAAGTAACTGGTTGATGCTTAAGTATTTAACTTCCTAGTATTTAACACTTTACAGTTGTAGTTGATCACACAACACAGCAGTGCTTGAATTCACAAAAACATAGTATGTTTCGAAAATCAGCATACTCTTGAGCTCAGCAAGTTGTACAAGTTACCAATTTTTATTTTTTTTTTGTTTAAGGGTGCCTTTCGTTTTCAAGCAGTGAAATCTGTTTTGTATTAGATAAAGTAAACAAAAGACTGTTTCAAATACTTGCCAGAGTATTTAAAAGAAGGGTGGGTCTTCATATATATCAGTGGTGGAGAAGAGGGTAAAGGAGGTGATGCTGGACTCTTCTCCATAGTCCTCAGTGAAAGGACCACAGTGAGCTTTATACAGTAAATTGTTTTGCTCAAATGACACTTCAGAGTGTGGCACAGGCAATCATTTCATGGTTAAGTGGTTTCAGAACGTGTTGTTATGCAGCTGTATTTCTCTTTGTGATTTTATTTTTGCTTTGTGAACCTTACTCATTAATTTTTTTTGGTCTCCTATCAATTGAAGAAGTTTTTACTTTCTGTGACTTCATACTCTCCTTTTTCTTCATCGGAGGAACCTCTGAACTGGAAAGAAAAAGGATATAAAATAGGATGATTTCTTCCTTCATTAGTGTTGTCTTACAACTTCAGGGCCTTGGATATATGCTTCTGTTGTGGTGGATTTGGGTTTTG
>NW_024361475.1:0-242 GCF_014805655.1 Passer montanus
TGTATCTAATCTAAACCTACTCTCTTTCATTCATTCCATAAAAGCCATTCATCCTTGTCATATCACTACATGCTTGTGTTAATGGTCCTTGTTCAGCTCTCTTTTAAGTCCTGTCTTAGTACTGGAAAGCCTCAATGAGGTCTCCCTGAACCCTTTTGTTCTCTAAACTGAAAAATCCAGTTCTCTTTGTCTTTCCTTGTAGGAAAGGTGCTCCATCCCTCTCATCATTTTGGTGGCCTCCT
>NW_024361476.1:0-242 GCF_014805655.1 Passer montanus
CAAAACCCCTGGGATCCTAAATCCCTGGGATCCCCATTCCCTGGGATTGTCCTGCTCAGGAACCCATTCCCCGGGATTCCCCTGTTATGGATCCCCATTCCCAGGGATCCCAAACCCCTGGGATCTCCGTCGTCAGGACCCCTATTCCCTGGGACCCCCATTCCCTTAAATCCCCATTCCCTGAAATCCCCATTCCCTGGGATCCTCATTCCTTGGGATGTCCTGCTCACTGAGACCTCAAA
>NW_024361477.1:0-242 GCF_014805655.1 Passer montanus
TTCTTATTCTTATTCTTATTCTTATTTTTCTCAAGCTTTTTCTTACACTTTTTCTTGTGCTTTTTGTTATTAATTTCCTAATTTCTACTCGTATTGTCATTATTTTCCTACTGTTAATCTCATTCAAATTCTCATTGCTTGTCTTATTCTTACTTCTATTTAGTACTACTGCTTCTTTGCTTCAACTTCTGTTTTTGTTAATACTCTTATTCTTTATCTTTTTGTGGTTTTGGGGGGGGGGT
>NW_024361478.1:0-242 GCF_014805655.1 Passer montanus
CGCGCAGAGCCCGCGCGGCGCTGTGAGGCGGCCCCGAGGCGGCTGCGCGTCCCGGGAATGCCGGAAGGGCTGCGCGGAGCGCCGGCTCCGCTGCCCGCCCGGGAGCCACGGCGTTCGCCGGGCTCCGGCCAGGCGGTGGCTCCAGCGCTGGCTCGGGAAACCGGCTCGGCTCGCCCGGCGTTGCGGCTCGGAGCGGGGGCAGCGCCTGCCCGCTGCGGGCAGAGCGCCCCGGACGGCCCGTC
>NW_024361479.1:0-242 GCF_014805655.1 Passer montanus
CATAAATTTATGCATAGTAGACAGCTACATAATGCATTTATCTCTTTGAATAACTGATTCTGTAGACAAAGAGAAAAATAAAAAGAAATATTTGGCTTGGGTTATACTAAAACAAATGAGCCTCCTTATTTCTTTTGAATCAAAACAGTTCAAATATTTTAGTTTCTATCAAATTAGCATCCAGTTTTTTTTTTTAATTCTTCTTTTCTACTGTTGTTTTCATTTTGTTCTCTTAGCTTTGC
>NW_024361480.1:0-242 GCF_014805655.1 Passer montanus
CAAATCCCCGAGCCCCCCAAATCCCCTGGAGTGTGGGGACCCCCTGAGCCCCCCAAAACCCCTGGGAGTGTTTGGAATCCCCTCTGAGCCCCCCAAATCACCTGGAAATGGTGGGGACCCCCTGAGCCCCCAAAGCCCTGAACCCCCAAAGCCCCTGGGAGTGCTGGGGACCCCCCGAGCCCCCAAATCTGGGAGTGAGGGGACCCCCTGAGCCCCCCAAAACCCTGAGCCCCCCAAAACCC
>NW_024361481.1:0-242 GCF_014805655.1 Passer montanus
AATGCACAGTATGTATCAACACAATGTATGAATACAATTGTGATTGAAATTAAATGTTATTAAGTAATGGAGTTTGAGTTATCCTTGGAAATTCTGCTGTATGTTGTTTCTTGTAGAACATTTAAAGTATTTGGAGTATTTTTCAAAGCATCCTGCTGCTTGAAGAATGACAAGTAATCAAACTTTCTATTGGAATAGGTCAAAGGATGTTCTCTCATTGTAAGTACATTTTTAATTTTTAA
>NW_024361482.1:0-242 GCF_014805655.1 Passer montanus
TCCCAGGAATTTTGGGATAAATTCCCGGGGTTTTTGGGGTGAATTCCCGGGCTTTTGGGGCTCTCACCAGCCATTTATCGCGGGCGTAGATGACGGTGTTGAGCATGGACTCGTAGAACAGACAATATCCCATCCACTCGCTGATGATGATGTCGACCTTCTCCACCGGCAGCTCCACCTCCTCCACCTTGCCCTTGATGATGGAAACCACTGGAAAAAGGGGAAATTTGGGAAAATTTGGG
>NW_024361483.1:0-242 GCF_014805655.1 Passer montanus
GCTTTCTCCTTCAGAGCATCCTGGCTGTGGCTGCGACTATTGAGCATTTCTATCAGATCCTTCAGGGCTTTTTTGGCCTCTTCCTTTTTGTGCTTTGTCTTCTCCAAGTGCTTCTTCTGCACCCCTTTAGTGGTCATTTTATCATCTGTTATTTTCAGGAGTTTCTGGAGGGCCTTTTTCTCCCAGGGGTGCCGTACTTCGCACTCCATTTTTAGGTAGTCTTCATATTCCAGATGTTGCAG
>NW_024361484.1:0-242 GCF_014805655.1 Passer montanus
CGCGGCTCCGGGATGTCCCCGGTGGGAACCGCACCTACGAGGGGCTCTCGGTAATACCGGGGGGCCCGGGGGTCCCTGCTCTGACCCGTTCCGGGATGTCCCCGGTGGGAACGACACCCATGAGGGGCTCTCGGTGATACCGGGGGTCCCGGGGGTCGCGGCTCCGGGGTCTGCCCGGTGGGAACGACACCCACGAGGGGCTGTCGGTAATCTCGGGGGTCGCGGCTGAGCGGTGTGCCCGG
>NW_024361485.1:0-702 GCF_014805655.1 Passer montanus
TATGCCACAGGCTTATTACTGAGAAGTTACAAACTGATAACTCTACAAACAGGAAACATTTTAACTTTCAGAACTGTGGGAAAATTCAAATAACTCAGAAAATGACTTGTCCAGTTTCAGATTTTTGTCTTATGTTCTTAAATATATAAAATCCTCAATTTGCTATCCTTAAATATATATATAATCTGCATGTCCCTAAATAGATGAAGTCCTTAAATGAACTTTTCCTCTCAAAAGTCCTGTATCAGTTGCATGAGTTATTTAGCTCATTGCTCCCCAGCATCTGCTGCAGCTTCATCGGGATGATGTTGTCTCTGATCCTGAGCAGGACATAGATCAGGGTGGACACATCTAGCTGGTATCCACCATGTCCCGTTTCTGTGGAGACACACTCATACACACATCCCCGTGTAATGAGGTCCCATGGACCTTCCCACTTGTTTGTCATAATGTCTTTTATCATTACTTTAGATTTGGGTGATTGAGCATCACCAGGTGATTGCAGTGACAGGAAATGATTGAAGATTATTGGGTTTTGAGATTGCTTCAGCACTGTCAAATGATGTAATGTGTAAACAATCTTTGTCACTTTGCTCTGTGGGGTTTTGCCAAACATTCCCCCCTTTTGTTTTTCTAACATGCGTTTTAGAGTGCCATGTGCCCTTTCTACAATGGCCTGTCCATTTGCTTGTCAGGGAATTC
>NW_024361485.1:1937-4676 GCF_014805655.1 Passer montanus
AATTAACATTGAAAATAAACACAGTGATACACACTCCCAGGCACACTTGGTGAACCTGTCTGTGAGAGCTGCTCTGCTATTTGAAGAGGATCTTTTGCCTCTGGGGTCAGTGTCCAGGGAGATGTTAAATTAGGATCACCCTTTAGAAGGTTGAACAAGGGTGCTAATTGCAGAGTGGTCAATCTGATATGGGGTCTGAGCCAGTTTATGGTACCCAAAAGTTTTGAGCATCATTTACATTTCTAATTTTTGTTGAAAATTGAATTGTCTGGGGCTGTATGAATCACACTTTGGAGTCCAAGGTACTTCCAAGGTGGTTGCTGCTGTATCTTTTCTGGTGCCACTTGCAGCCCAATGCTTTTACTGCTTGCATCAGGCTTGGCCAAATGAGTGAAAGATCTTATCTTTAGTTGGAATCGCTATTAAAATATCATCCATAAAATGGTAACAGTATGGCTCTGGGAATTGTTCCCTTACTGATGAAAGAACATGAGCAACATACCATTGGCAAATTATGGGGCTGTTTTTTAAACCTTGAGGAAGAACTTTGCATTGATAACGCTCCACTGGTGCAGCGTTATTAATGGATGGCACAGTGAAGGCAAACTTTGGGATATCATTTGGATGCAGTGGAGTGCTAGAGAAGCAATCTTTTAGATACACAATTAGGATATCCCAATTGGCAGGAAACATTGTGGGAGATGGCATATCTGCCTGTAAGGCTCCTGTGCTCTCCATGACTGCATTGATCTTTCTTAAAATGTTGAGCAGCCTCCATTTCCCAGACTTCTTTTTTATAACAAACACAGGGGTGTTCCAAGGGCTTATGGATGATTCTATGTGCCCTTGAGCCAGTTGTTCCTGCACCAAATTCTTAAGGGCATGTAGCTTCTGTTTCTCAAGGGGCCACTGTGGCACCCAGACAGGCTGAGTGTTAAGCCATTTTAAGGTTGGCGTGGGATGTTTCACAGTCTTTAGGACAGTGGTTGCCATTAAAAACTCATCCCCACCCTGACTCCCCAAGCAGATAAAATATTCCTTCCCCACAGGTTCAGTGGTGCTGCCGTGATGTAAGATCTAATGGTAGCTGTTTGACCCTCAGGATTTTTTTACAAAGACAAGGGTACCATCCCACCATGGCCAGGCATGGTCTCACCATGGCTAGGCATGGCTGTAGGGGTGTTTTCAGGCCCAGCAAAGCATGCAGAGGTGGCTCTGCCACAGGCAGAGACAGCTACAGGGGTTTCAACCATTGCAGCATGGCACAGAGGAGCTGGAATCTCACAGGGGCTGGGCACTGCTTCTGTGATCTCAGCCAGTGTGGCAGGGCTTGGCGGAGTGGCAGCAAGTCCTGATCCACAGCCAGGCATCCTACCACAGGGGCAAGGCATCTCACAGCAGGGATGGCTGGGTGCCTTGCAGTGGCTGCAGTGGCAAAGCGCCTCCCTGCCACTCCCAAGCATCACTTCCGGGGTCCCAGCTGGGGCAGCAGGGCATGGGGGAGCAGCAGAGTGCCTGTTCAGTGCGAGTCTGCAGCACAGCGTCTCTCTACCCTCTGGATTGGCAGCACCATGCTTGGTTGACAACATGCACTGGTCTTGGGTGGTTGTGGAGGTTTCTGCCAGCCGGCAGAACAAGGGGCAGCAGAGCACAGAGCAGCAAAACAGCCAGGCATTGCAGGGGTCTCAGCAGCCATGGCAGGGCACAGAGGGGCTGCAGGGTGCCCATTCAACACAGCACGGCTGCTTGGGGCATCTCTGCTGCTGGCCCCAGGGACGGCGCACTCTGCTGACAACACGCTCCCGCCTGGGGCATGGCACGGCACCGGGCAACTGGGCGACATCCCACTGGGCAAATACCCCTGCTGGGGCAGCAGCCTGGTCCCAGGGGGCGTAAGGGTGCTCCTCAGGCAGGTCACCCTTGCCTGGGGAGGGTCCACAGCTGCCCAGTGGCCTCCCAGCACCCTGTGTTTTCTGAATTCATCCTCTTGCCTCACTCACCCAGCATAGCATCTGCTCTCCTTGCCACCTCCCCCTCTCCCTCCTGCCCTGCTTTCGCCGTTCACCAGCTGCGATGCCTCTGCTGTCCTAACCACCCGCTTGCTCTGCAGCTATTTTATCATGTCCATTACAAGTCTCCAATGTTTAACAATATTAATGGCAGAGTCGTCTCCTGTAAAGGCAGTTGTGAGGATATATCAGCCAGCCCACTCCCAAGTTTTTAAATCTAGGGCAGCCCCTTCCAACACGTCCGTGGCTCTCACGTCATGTTATTAGGACTAATAAAGTCCGTTCATCATATTTTTCAAATATTTTCTTTAAAATAGGAGTCCATACCTGCAGGAGGGGGTCCTCTGTTGTCAAAGCCCCTGCTCCCATGCTGGTGGTGTCTTCCACTTACAAAAAGAAAAAGAATAAGAGGGGAAAAAAGGGGGGGATCCAGACTGATCACAGCTCTCTACACCATTCTTTGCAGCTCAAAGGCTGCAAAGCCTGCAAAGGCAACTCCTCCTGGTTGCCCCACAGGACTGGACGGCACTTTTCACAGTTCAAAGCTGTGGGCAGCTCTTCTTGGCTGCCCCGCCTGTTCCCTGTGCTATTGGTGGAAGCTGTCGTGATCACATCGGGGTCACCAATGGTTTCAGTTTCAGAGACAGGTGACTTGACACTCCGTGTTCATGCAGCAACAGCCAGCTCACTTCCTTATATAGATAAGAAAGCCCATGAGGTTAATCCTCAT
>NW_024361486.1:0-242 GCF_014805655.1 Passer montanus
CCACCCCTCACCTGTCCCTCACCTGTCCCCCCCCTCACCTGTCCCGCGCTCACCTGCGCACACCACGCCCGCGTCCTCCCGGTGCCCGCAGCCGTGCTGCCCCCAGGGCCGCCGCTCGCACCTGTCCAAGGTGAGCTCCTCACCTGTGCAGCGCACCTGCCCCAGCCACACCGGGCCCCGCCCCGGCCCGAAGCGCGCGCGCCCAGGTGCGCTCAGGGCGGGGCCGCAGCGCACCTGGCGGC
>NW_024361487.1:0-242 GCF_014805655.1 Passer montanus
CATTATTGGAGACTGGACTGAAAAGAGAAAGAGGTTTCTGAAAGCTCAAATGAAAGGCATATTTAGTAACATTTTAGGGAGATGTATGCTGGTTATAATGCCCTGCTCTACTTTTTTTTTTTTTCCTTAGAAAATATTAAATCTCTCAAAAAAAGCAAACTATTTCTGTACCAAAGTTACAGAGTGAGGAACAGGTAATGAGAACACCCAGAGCAAAGGGCTTCCTGTGTACATTCAGCCCT
>NW_024361488.1:0-242 GCF_014805655.1 Passer montanus
TTTTTTTTTTTAGTGCTAACATGGTGAGATGGATTCTAGGAAATTACAATTTCTGTCTTCACGTCTGGACAGAGCTAAAATCTCCTCATGGGTCTGCACCAGGTGGCTACATAGAGGAACAGGGCTTTTTTTTTTCATGTTTGCAGATTGCTTTGAGTTGTCTGACTGTGAAATAGGTCTTGGGGAAAAAAAGAGGCAGCCTTGGATGGATGTAACTACTTGGGAATAGGGAGAAAAACAGC
>NW_024361489.1:0-242 GCF_014805655.1 Passer montanus
GTTGATGGTGAAACGCTCGAGGGCAGCAGTTGTCATTGTTGGTGGCTGGGTGGGAGCTGAAAGATGGAGAAATCAGGAATGACACGGGGCAAGACCTAAGTATCCAGGCTCTGGATGGAAAACCACACAGGTCCCCATGCCAGCCCTGGTGTCCATGGCAATGGCTTCCATGACCTCCATATTTCCCCAAGGATGTCAAGGCCAAAGCCCCACTGACTGAGGAAAGTCCCCAGCGTAGCACT
>NW_024361490.1:0-242 GCF_014805655.1 Passer montanus
CCCACGACAGCCCCAGGGCTGGAAGCAGCCAAGTTCCTGCAGGATGAGACATTCCTTGGGCAGCACTGGCTGAGTGGGGCCCAGCTGCCTCACTCCATCCTTGCCCACAGAACGCGGGCTCCAGCAGCCCCAAGATGCTCCTTCGGGACGTGCCGATTGCTCCCAAAGCGCTGCCTTTTGTCGGGAATGATCCTGGGAGCACCGGAATCATCTCCAAGGCCTGAGCTGGGACCTCCTGTGAG
>NW_024361491.1:0-242 GCF_014805655.1 Passer montanus
TTCCTCCAAATTTTCCAGAAAAAAATCACACAAAATTCTCAGAAAAAAACCCAAAAAACCCCAAATTTCCCCGAAAAATTCACCCAAAACTCTCCCAAAAAAAACCCCAAAATTCCCCAAAAAATTCACCCAAAATTCTCCAAAAAAACCCAAAAACGCAAATTTCCCCCAAAAAATTCACCCAAAATTCTCAAAAAAACCCCCCAAATTTAAAAAAAAAAATTCACTCAAAACTCTCTCAA
>NW_024361492.1:0-242 GCF_014805655.1 Passer montanus
ATCCCAAAAAACCCAAAATCATCCCAAAAACCCCCAAAAATCATCCAAAAAAACCCCCAAATCCCCTAAAATCCTCCCAAAACCCCCCAAAATCATCCCAAAAAACCCAAAATCATCCCAAAAACCCCCAAAAATCATCCAAAAAAACCCCCAAATCCCCTAAAATCCTCCCAAAACCCCCCAAAATCATCCCAAAAAATCCAAAATCCTCCTAAAAAACCCCAAATCCTCCCCAAAACCCC
>NW_024361493.1:0-242 GCF_014805655.1 Passer montanus
CTGCCTCACTGAAGCATTCAGACAACACTGGAGCTGCTGAGTGCTGTCAGAAACTCAAGCCAGAAACTTGGGCTGTGGGTGCTGACTCCATGCCACGAGGCATGCTCTGAGGATGAGCTTGGGTCATGGCCATGTGGTTTCAGGATTCCCCACAGAGATCCCAGTGTTCGGCCACTCAGAGCCAGAGCCCCTGGCACAAAGAGTGCTTGCACCCCTTGCACAGGGGCTGCAGCCCCAGGCCC
>NW_024361494.1:0-242 GCF_014805655.1 Passer montanus
GGCTCACTGCCCCCAGCACCCTGCCAGGGCCTGCTGGGAACTGGGAATGGGGCTGGGATTGGGCTGGGTACGGGAATGGGGCTGGGAACTGGGCTGAAAATGGGGCTGGGCAGGGACTGGGCTGGGCTGGGCTGGGCTGGGAACTGGGAACTGGGGATGAGGTGGGGACTGGGAATAGGACTGGGCAGGGACTGGGATGAACTGGGAATTGGAAACAGAGATAGGCAGGGACTGGGAACAAC
>NW_024361495.1:0-242 GCF_014805655.1 Passer montanus
GAAGACCTAGGCATAGCAAATAAGTATTTTCTGTGAGATTTCTAAAATGTCACTTTGGTTTAATTTTTATTTGCCTTACTGTCTGTTGTTCAGCTTAGTTTTTTGTGCTGTTTGCTGATTTCACAGGGGTTGTCTTGTTTTTCCTACAAAAGCCTAATCTTACTGTCTGTCTGTCATCCTGCCAGGTGTTATATTTTGTGTTGTTACTTTATTTTCCACAGTGTTTTCTGTCAAGGCTTAAG
>NW_024361496.1:0-25211 GCF_014805655.1 Passer montanus
CCTCCTGTTGGTCTCCCAGGATTCCCAGGGAGGGAGGTGTCTCTCAGGGATGGTTCTGTGGTACAGATTTAGGAGAAGGTGTTTGAGTGCCTTTTAAGATTGGAGAGTTAAATCTATTTTATCATGGTATTGCTTCTTTCTGTCTTTCATTACATGTTTGGAGCTGGTAGAATGAACCCATCTTCTTCACTGTGCCTTTCTACTACAAGGATGATTTTCTCTCTGACCAAACCATCCTGCTTTCCACACCCAGCAATCCCTGTGCCTATGTCAAGTGCTTTAACCTCCTCACCATTTTAGCCTCCTTATACCAAACTCACTCCACTATGTCCAAGTGGTCCTTGCATTTTAGCCTGTGCCCAACACAGGGGATGGCAGCAGGTGAGTGCTGAGCAGAGCAGCATTGTTGCTCCCCCCATCTCCTGCTTCCACCCCTGCTCACACAGCCCAGGATGCTGCTGACAACCCTGGGTGCCAAGGCACAGGCAAGGCGGTCCCCCTGTTCTGATGTGGTGACTCCAAAAGCCCCTTTCCCTGGCCCTGCTTTGGTGCTGCTCCTTGCCAGGGTCTGAGGGAGGTGGGGGGAGACAGGACTGGTTGGTCCCAAGTCAGCTGCCCTTCAGGGCTCTGGGGATATTCGTGTCTCTGTCCTGCAGCAGTTCAGCCTTCCCTCAGCTGCTTCTGGACAGCCCTTTGAGTCACTCAGCCAACACCTGCTGCCTCTCTTCCTTCCCAATGTCTTTTCCTACCACCATCTCACCAAAAACATTCCTAGGGAGCCCTGGGCAGAGACAAGGAAGGAGCAGGGCAAAGAGGACAAGCACTGTCTGTGGGTCTGTGTGATGTTATGAGCAGCACTAAGCACTGGCCAGTGGTTCTCATGATCTCCTGACCCAGTGGGAAGTGGGACAATTGGAAAAGCAAGCGAGTGACATACCCTGGTGTCAAGATCAGGACATTCTATGAAGGAATGGGAGAAAAAAGAAAAGCAAGTGGTTCCAAGACAATCATGTGGCAGAAGCAGACCAATGCTCAGGCAGTGTCCGAAGAATGACTACTCAGGGAAGACTGTCCACAGATTTATTTCTAAGCATGATATTATATGTGCCCAGTGTTGTCATGGAATCACCATCCCTGGAGGGATTTAAAAGACATCTAGTTGTAACACTTGGGGACATGGTTTAGTGTTGAGCTTAGACGAGCTGGGTTAATGGTTAGCCCTCTTCATCTTAAAGGTCTTGTCATACCTAAGTGATTCTATGATTCTACATGACCTGGAACAGTCCTTTGGTTAGTTGAGGTCATTTGTCCTGCAGAATGAGCACCAAAGCCAGGAGGGAGGTTTGGGCAAAGCTGGATCTGATGGTCAGGGGATCAGCTGGGGAGTCATGGCTTCCTTCCTCACCTGCAAGTTACAGCGTCTCAGGAGAATTTTGGGAGCATCCAAGAATTTATACTCATGGGCTCAATGTCCAAGTGGAAACCAGTGATGAGTGGTGTCCATCAGGGATCAATACAGGGACCAATATTTGTTAATAAGTTCACCAATGACATAGATAGGGGGACTGAGTGGACACTCAACAAGTTTGTGAATGACACCAAGCTGAGGCTTGGGGAAAGTGTTTCAATTAAGAGGGATCTTGGCAGATTTGAGAATGGTCCCATGTGAAACTCAGGAACTTCAACAAGGCCAGCACTGGAAGAGAAATAGTTTAGACCAGTTCTGCAGAGAAGGAACCAGAAACCATGGAGGTAAATAAATTGGACATGAGCCAGAAATGTATTCTTGACATCCAGAAATCCAGTCATGTCTTGGTCTGCACAAACAGAAATACAGCCAGCAGGTCAGCTCTCGTTAGACCCCACCTGGAACTCTGAATCCAGTCAGGAGTCCTCAATTCAAAGCAGGCATGGACCTGTTACAGCACCCTGGACAAGGGCTGCAAAATGATCACAAGGATGTATTACCCCTACCATGGAGAATGGCTGAGGCACTTGACTCTTTTCATGCAGAAGAGCAGGCTCTGGGGAGACCTTTTTGCAGCATTTCAGTGTGTAAAGGGAAGGGATAAGGAAGTTGGAGAGAGACATTATATCAAGGCCTGCAGTGACTGGACAAGGAGCAACACTTTTAAACTGAAATAGGGTAGATGTAGGTGGGACATAAGGAAGGAATCAATGATGTGGTGGGAAATGGAAAAAGGAATTTCCCATCATGGGAATTATTCAGGGGGAGTTTTTAATGGAACTTTGAGTAACTGATAAAGTGGCACAGTACTGTTAGGAAGGGTTTGCATGGCACCCGATGGGAAGCTGGAACCTTCCAGCAACACATTCGCTGCTTGGTACTTCCAATGCAGTGCTGAGCAGACTGAGAGACAATAGAAAAATGTGGGAAGAAAGTACAAGTTAGCCACTGAACTCGTTACAGAAATTCCATTCTGAGGCAAAGAGGCAGAGAAACTCAGAACCCAGGGGGTCACTCAGTGCACAATGAGCACTCCCAATGCCAGCCTGTGCTGACAGCCAGTGCAAAAGCAGCCCCAACAACACCCTCCCAGAAACAGCCCCGAGGCAACAGCTCTGCCTTGGGAGAGGGTCTGCAGGGCAAAGGATGACACAGAGGCACAGGCTGGGATGCAGCAGAATTTAATGAGTCCAAAGAGGGAGGAGAGTGGGATCCAGGTGGAGGCTGCAGTGCAGGGAGCAGCTTCAGCAGGGGAAGCACCTGGAGCCACAGAGGCCACTGCCCAGGCCAGAGAGGCCAAAGCCCCCAGAGTTGATGGGCACTCCCTGAGAGCTGAGGATGCTGCCAACAGCAGCAGAGGTGGAGGATCCCACGGCGGTGTTCTGTGGGAAGGAGCTGAGGATGGGGCCAGGCAGGGTCACCACCACGGCCGAGGGCTGGATGGCCACGGTGGAGTCCTGGCACTGCCTGACACAGGGCTCACTGCAGCTGTTGGCCAGCGGGGTGGGGCCACAGGGCTGGCAGGGCCGGCACGGGCTGTAGCAGGACATGGCTTGGGGCTGCAGATGCACCTGAGAGAGCAAGAAAAAGTCATCGGGGGTTTTTGAAGAGCAACCCATCACCACACCATGCAGCTGCCCTGTCAAGTCAAGATAGGAACAAGAGCTGGAGGTGTTGTACTGATGCTCACATGCTTCTCCTTCCATTTAGCCAAGGAAGTTCCCTGCCAAGAGCAGCCAAGCCCAGGGTAATCCCACCTATCCCATCACTCACTTGAGCCAAGTCCCAAACTCTCCCTGTGCGTGCTTTCTGTTCCTGTCCCTCTCCCATCATAAGCAGCCCTATGACATGGCATAGAACAAAGAGGCAGGTATGTGCAGAAAACAGAAGGAGGGACAATAGAAGGAGTAGGAGAAGAAATGTCTTCAAACTTACCTTGTTCTCAAGGAGATGGAGGTGAGAGAAGTGGATGAGAGAGTGAGGAGAAGGTCCTGCTTTTATACTACTCCTGCACCGCCCCAGGCCCACAGGCTCTGCACTAGAGCAGTAATTTTCCTAGAGTCATCACCAAAGCAAAATATCCTCCCTAACGCCACAAATTGTGCTTTTGTTTCTGTCAACGCTGCCATTTCATTTCCTCATTTCTCACATTCCTGCTCTGCCTTGCATGATCCTTTCATGTGCCACAATGAGAAGATACCCCATGAAGAGTCGTGCCAGTGAGTGCAGAAATACAAGTAGGGTCCTGAGCAGGCAGATGTTGGCTTGGGACACTGAAGTACTGTTTGTAATTGCAGTGATTGAGCTCCAAGTCAGGGATTGCCTGAGTAAAGCCAACCCATACCAGCAGAGAGTACAAGGGAGGCACAGGCCTCATCTACCTGGCCTGAGGCTTGCTTCAGGCTGTGGTGGGGGGCTCTCCTGAATGCTTTAGAGTGTTAGAGATTTGTAGAAAACATGTCCCCACCATCTGGGACACATCCCTGGGCTTCACATGACATGACTTCTCCTGGCATTAGCATTTCCTCATGCTTCCTTTCCCCTGACCCAAAGACTGCCTCAGCCTGGAACACAAATCAGCACCACTGAGAAGCTGAAACATGCCCAGCTCCCAAATGAGTGAGAGCTGGAAGGACCCTGTGGTACCACATGCCTGGGGACACAGAGGGAGGGGACATGTTCAGAAGGGCTCAGCTCCCAAACCACATCAAGCAGGGCTGCACTTCCCTGCCCTGCAGACATGGAGGCAGCTGGGGAGCATCCCAGGAGGGCAAGGGAATGCCTTCAGTAGGCAAATTTCCAGGCAGAGTCTCTCTCTACCTGTGGGGAGTCTCGGTCTAATTTTGGGCTGGCCGTGTGTCGGCCTTGTGACGTGCTGTGTGCAGGCCCATGACCCAACACTGCTGAATTCCCCTCCAGCAAGGGCAGCTCCATCCACACCTCAGGAAAACCATCTTCAGTCACTGGGCTGTTCCTTGTACAGAGCTCCAGGCAGCTCAAACAGCAATTGCCCTCAGCATGAACTTGTTACCATCACCCCCACAGCTCAGGGGGCTTTCAGGACAATCAGCTTGTTTTGGAAAAATATTCTCGGCTACTAAGGGGCCAAAGTGTATGGTGATCTGGGGAATATGGGAAGAACAAGGTATTTACTGAACTTCCACACACCCCTGTAAGAGGGAGAAGGGACTCAACTCCATGAGGCATCTCAAGGAATTCTGGCATTCAGGAGAGCAAAATTAGCTTCCCTCACAACTGCTGATGGCACACATTAGTAACTCCAAAATGCAGCCATGAGAGGGGACAGCCTTGCCAAACAAACTGCCACATGAGGAGAAGACAGGCTTGTTGGAAGGGTATGTTCAGCTGCCTGCAAAGAGGTAGAAAACAACCACAGCCTATTTCCCCAGATGGGGGTCAACTGTGTGCACAGACCCCTCCAGCATATGCAACTCATCTTCTGCACGTACTGATGTGTCACAGCCCAGAAAAACCTTGGGTCTTTCATCTCAATGCTTGAAATAATCCTTGGAGGCCTATTGGTCACGTCAGAAATGAGGAAATGAAAATGGCAGAGTTGATGGAAACAAAAGCACAGCCTGTGGCATTAGGGAAGATATTTTGCTTGGGAGGCGGGTCTGTAGGAAAATTACTACCCTAGTGCAGTGCCTGTGGGCCTGGGGCAGGGCAGGAGCAGTATAAAAGCAGGACCTTCTCCTCACTCTCCCATCCACTCCTTCAGCTCCATCTTGTTGGGAACAAGGTGAGTTTTGAAGATCTTTCTCTTGTCCTCCTTTTGCACCTCTTATAGGTTGTCTCTGCACATACCTCTCTCTGTCATATTCTGGGGCCCATAGAATACTTACTCCGGAAGAGGAAAGGATACAGAGAGTGGGGAGAGGAAGATGTTCAGATTTGGCACAGATGTCTCTGGAGCCATGGGCTACATGGGGTCCTCCCTGGCCCTGCAATTTCTGCTGCGTTCTTCTGAGGGAAAGGAGATACCTGTGAGCTCCTGGTGAAGTCCTTTATGGATGAGAAAAAGGGACTCCCTCATGTAGGGGGGTGACATCTTATATTCAAAACATCTCTCATGCCTTGATTTTCCCTTCTCTTTCTCTCAGGTTCATCTCCAGCCCCAAGCCATGTCCTGCTACAGCCCGTGCCGGCCCTGCTGGCAGAATCCCCTCCCTTGTCCTGATGCCCAAGCTGCTCTGGATGCAGCCCAGGACACAGTAGGCTTTCTGGGCTGCCTGAGCACAGTTTTGGTTCGTGGCAGGCCTATCATCCCACAGGCAGCCCAAAGTCCTTCTAGGTAATGAATAGAATAGAATAGAATAGAATAGAATAGAATAGAATAGAATAGAATAGAATAGAATAGAATAGAATTACCCTGCATAGCCCAGGAAGAACCATGCACCTCTGTCCTCTTTAAGCTGAATATCTGACACAAGTACTCAGCAGTGAACGAGTTACTGTCTAGACAAAGGAGCAGCTTCCCATCACACTCCATGAGGTCCCATCCTAACCACAGGATTCCCAAAAGGAGGGACACAATGCAGTTCACCGCCTTCTCACAGATCTGTGTTCCCATGGAATCACAGAATGGGTTGTGTTGCCCAGAAAATCAGATTTGTTACCAACTCCACAACAACTCAATAATCACACACTCACTGGAGACATTGATTATTTATATCAGAGCTGCACAAGCCTGGGTGCTTGGTGGAACTCCTCAAATCAAGCATACCCAACAGACTTTTCATGCCATTATTTCTACTCAGAAATTCAGTTAGAAGCTTTCAAAGCACAGCTCTCTATGGGGATTGGTTACTGAGTTCCATACCAGTTACACAACCCCAGCTCAATTCTACTCATGCTCAGGGGCAGGCTCTAAACCTGGACACGGGGTCTTTTTGATTTGTAGGTGTGACTTTCAGTACTGCAATGAATATAATTCAGCTATAGGGTACATGGATCTTCAGTATTCTGACAGGTTAGCAATGCATACATAGGCACATTTCAACATCTTGATTTACTACATCCTTAAAAACTTCGTTTTCCACAGATGTCCCGAGTAAGAGATGCTAACTGCAATCTGCTCCACTGGCACACAACATCTTGATTTATTACTGTTGTGGTTTAGGCATGGTATTCTCCAATTTAGTAGTCCTGCTAAAAAAAATCCACACCAACACTGGCTTCCCCTTCCCCTCCAGCTGTAAACACAAAAGTCAGAGATCAAAGGTTGAGATAAGAACAATTTACTGGAAACAGCAATGAGATAAGGAAACAAACAGTAACAGCTACACTATTAATACTAAAAGCTATGAGACTAAGAAATTATTTACAGGAAAGTGAAACTATTCCAGATGGCTTCACCTCCCCCCAGGCCTTTTCCCACTGGGAGGAACAATCTTCTTCCTGGAAGCAAGAGAAAATAAATATGGAAAGGACATGAGCTGGATTGATAACATGTAGGTCTTGCCCACGCCCTCTCCTGCTCACCTGGGCCAAACCATGACAATTACATCTTTAAGGCTTGTTAGTTCCCAGATCTCCTTGACTAGGGGAGGCAGCTGCTGCCAGTTCCACTCCTTAGGTCTCCTTTCTTACTGGATTAGGCAGGAAAGTACAGTAAGATCCTTGTTGTGGGCTGACAATGGTATTCTCCAGTTCAATGCTCCAAATAAAACCATGTGCTGCTCTCACCCCTTCCCCTCCCTCTCCATTGTGGAGGGCTGGAGAGGAGAATTGTAGGCACAAAAAGCAAAGATCACAGGCTAGGATAAGTACAATTTACTGGAAGCGGCATTTAGATGTCAGTAGAGAAAAGTAGAAAATGGAGTTACCTATTGCATCATTAAGAATATTTGAAGTCAGCCTGTGTTAACACCCTGTGAACAACCATCCTCCACAATCCCTTCCCACAACCATCCCTGAGCAACACCTCTCTTTTTGGGCATGTTGGGAAAGGATCTGCAGGGGAACAAATGAGAGGAAAACATGGACTGCAGTGCAAAAGAACTTTAATGAGTCAAAACAGGAAAATTAGGTCAATCCAAGGTGAGGTGCCAATGCAGAGAGCACCAGGGGCAAACAAAGCTCTGTTGTTTTCCAAGGTGTGTTTTCCAAGCAGGTGTCCACAAAGGGGTGGAGCCAGCAGGTGCTGCCCAGGATGGCTGTGTGGGACTCACAGCCCCAGGGAGCACAAGGGAACAAGGAGACAGGAGGGAAAGGAGAGAGTGTCAGGGGACAGAGGCAGGGCAGGGCTGTGCTTCCCAAGAGCCCAGGCTGGCCCTGTCCCTGGGCAAGGGCTGCGGGATCGGAGCGTGTCCGTGCAGGCACAGGATGTGCCCCCATGCCCGAGGATCCCTGCAGGCAGGGGATGTTGGCTCGGGCAGTGCCTTGCCACTCTTGGCAGCTCTGCAGGGACAGCCCCACCTCTGCCCTGCCCCAAAGAGCAGCAGAGCACCCAAAGGCTCCTCTCCTCGCAGCACGTCCTGCCTGCTGCTCTCTCCTCCCTCTCACCTCACTCCAGCGCCCACGGGACACTGCTTCTCCAGGGAAATGCTTTCCCCTCCCTTCCTCTTGTTGCAGATTGTTTGCCAGGCTGAATGTTCCAGGGTTGGGGCTGGAAAGACAAAGCCCACCTGGAGCTGAATCAGGAAAGCTTGTGGTGGGAAAGAAGATCACCCACACAGGGCAACAGCAAAAGGGAGGCTTGAGCCAAGGCTGACTGGGGCAGCTTCACTGGGGACAGGAGTTACAGGAAAGGAGAAGGTTCTTGAAGGCTTCATTTCTGTGTCACAGGATCAACCTCCTGATATTCCTCAGAAACAGGGGTAGGGAAAAATTCCCCATGGCAGAGGAGGAGGATCAGCTGTGGGAACATTTAAACACCAATGTGTGTGATCTGGTGATGGGCACATGAGTGTTGGTGTCAAAGAAAGCAGCTCTGAGTCCCCTTTGGGAGGTGCCAGCAGTCCGGGAATGCAGCTGAGGACTGGGAGAAAGAAAACTGGCATCCTGGTTTCTAGAAGGCCATGTCTGAAATTTGGCTTGACTGCAGGTCTCCAAGGGTTCTGATAAATAGGATGAAGTGCAGCTGGCAGAGTCTGACTCTTGGTGCATCAGAGGGCCCAGACTGGGGCCAGTACTGTTTAACCCCTTTGGGCAAAGTCCTGCAAGGTTGGAGGGAGAAACTTCTGCGCCCCCACAGGCTGGGGCTGTAAGGCAGCCAAAGAGCTTTGCAGTACAGAAAGGGGGTCCTGCAGGGTCTGGGCATTTGTGGAACTGGCACATGACAACATCCAAGGCTGCATTAGGAAGGGGTTTGTTTGTGGAATGTGACCCCTCTCCTCTGCTCCGCAGTGCTGAGAAATCAGTGCCACAAAAGCAGTTGTCCAATATAAGAGAGGCACAGTCATACTGGTGCAGGTCCAGCAAAGGGCCTCAGAGCACGAGGCCAGAGCACAGCCGGGACCGGAGCGTGTCCGTGCAGCTGCAGGATGTGCCCCCATGCCCGAGGTTCCCTGCAGGCAGGGGATGTTGGCTCGGGCAGTGCCTTGCCACTCTTGGCAGCTCTGCAGGGACAGCCCCACCTCTGCCCTGCCCAAAAGAGCAGCAGAGCACCCAAAGGCTCCTCTCCTCGCAGCACGTCCTGCCTGCTGCTCTCTCCTTCCTCTCACCTCACTCCAGCGCCCACGGGACACTGCTTCTCCAGGGAAATGCTTTCCCCTCCCTTCCTCTTGTTTGCCAGGCTGAGTGTTCCAGGGTTGGGGCTGGAAAGCCAAAGCCCACCTGGAGCTGAATCAGGAAGGCTTGTGTTGGGAAAGAAGAAGATCACCCACACAGGGCAACAGCAAAAGGGAGGCTTGAGCCAAGGCTGACTGGGGCAGCTTCACTGGGGACAGGAGTTACAGGAAAGGAGAAGGTTCTTGAAGGCTTCATTTCTGTGTCACAGGATCAACCTCCTGATATTCCTCAGAAACAGGGGTAGGAAAAATTCCCCACGGCAGAGGAGGAAGATCAGCTGTGGGAACATTTAAACAGACTGGCCCAATGTAAGTGTGTGACCTGGTGATGGACACATGAATGTTGGTGTCAAAGAAACCACCTCTGAGCCCCCTTTGGGAGGTGCCAGCAGTCATGGAATGCAGCTGAGGACAAAGAGTTGGTCAGGGAGGATTCAAGCACCAATGCACAGGCTCTGGACTTCAAACATGCCTACTCTTCCATTCACTCTGCTATTTGGCAAGTCAGATGTGCCTTCACAGGCACCTGTGAAGAGCACTAGAGATCAGAAAAACTGGCAGCATCTCAGGGGTACCTTGTGGCTCAAAAAATCATGAAAAGTCAAGGCCAAACTCAGGAAAACAGGAGGAGATGCAGATGGAGGAACAGAATGGACACAAGGACTCATCTTCCTGGTCAAAGATACCTGGCTCTGGAGGGGAGTCTCCTGGAAGCTCCGAAGCTGAAAGAAGGGGATTCAGAAAACACTGTCCCATTACTTTGGACACATCCTGGTGTCCAAATCTCCATGGCTTCTGCAGGGCATTGGGACTAAGGCCACCACTTTCCCATGCCCCAAATGCCTCCTCAGCCTAGAGGACAACCCAGCACCATTGGAGAGGGAAGAAAACCTCCTCCATTTCCCCACATGTGAGAGCTTTGGGGAAACTGCAGTGCCACATGCTTGGGGGTGCTTAGGGAGGGGATGTGCTCTTAAGGGCCCTGGGTGTAAAACCAGATTTCAAAATACACCGAGGACTGATGCACCTCCCTGCCCTGCAGACATGGAGGCAGCTGGGACGCATCCCAGAGGGCAAGGGAATGCCTTCAGTAGGCAAATCTCCAGGGAGAGACTCTCCCCACCAGTGGCAAGTCACGCTCTAATTTTGGGTTGGCTGTGTGTCAGCATTTTGGTGTGAGGCCAAGCCAGGGCTGTCCAAGGCAGGGCTGAGTCCCCTCCAGCAAGGGCAGCTTCATCCTGGCCCAGGCAAAAGGGATGCTTGGCACCTCCCTCACATGTCACACGTGTTCTCAGTACTGACAGCATGTATTGGAAAAGTGGCCTGTGCTTGTGTGTCATACAGGTCAGGCTCCACATTCTGCAGCAAAAGGGCATTGTGGGTGAGGAGAGAGGGAGGAACAGGGAACGCTCCAGATGCCCAACACCTCCCTCTCATATTGAGGAGCAACCCAATGGCACAGGGCTCTGTTCCAGACTTGATTCCTACCAGTGATCAGAGAATCACAGAATGATTAATGAATCACAGAATCAGAGGTATTGGTAAAGACCTCCAAGATAATTGAGTCCAACCATTACTCATGTATTCCTGCAAGAAAAATCATTTGGCTTCTCATCCCTTAACATGAAAGGCATCTTCATGACCTAGTGGGGCTGTCAGAAACATGCAAATTAAATTACAGCATTGATGTAAACCAAAACACACCCCGTGGCATTAGGGAGGATATTTTGCTTTGGAGATGAGTCTGTAAAAAAATTGTTGCCCAGTGCAGTTACTGTGAGCCTGGGGCAGTGCAGCAGCAGTATAAAAGTGGCTCATTCTCTTCACTCTCTCATCCACTCTTCCTCTCTCCAGCTCCTTGGAAATAAGGTGAGTTTGGAGCATTTCTCCTCCTCCTAGTCCTCCACGGAACACATTTCTAAGCATGTTACTTGTCTTCAGCTGGGCACTGGGGCTCATTGCCATGGTGAGGGAGGGAGGCAGAAGGTGTGGCATAGACAGACTCTGGGGCTTGGCTATCTCCTGAGCAAATGGCAAGGTGCAGATCACTGTGGACATTGTCATGATTTGGAGACATGAGAGAAAGAGGGTCATCCTCATGGTGGGCTGACAGGCTGATCCTCACCAACTCGTTGTCATTTCCTTCCCTCTTCTCTCTGTCTCAGGTGCATCTGCAGCCCCAAGACATGTCCTGCTACAGCCCGTGCCGGCCCTGCCAGCCCTGTGGCCCCATCCCGCTGGCCAACAGCTGCAGTGAGCCCTGTGTCAGGCAGTGCCAGGACTCCACCGTGGGTGAATGTCCTGCTACTTCCCCCAGGGAAGAGAGGGAGCCCCAAAACCCTGCAAGGTTTGTGCAAGGGAGGGCAGCTTAGAGTGACCAGAGGCACCAGCACCCACCTCCTGTCTCTTTCTAAACCCATCATTCACCCTCTGTCTGACTAGATCAGAGGCTGGCCATTACACAGCCACAGCTCACCTCCCCCAGTTCACCAAAGCACCCTCATCTCCACAAACAGGGGAATGTTTTGTGCCATTATCCCTTAAGACTTCAGTGTTCCACAGTCTGCAGATGTGGGACATGGGTCTGCAATCCTCTGCACTGGCCCTGTCTACTCCAAGGATGATTTTCTGTCTCTGACCAAAACACTCTTGTCTCCATGCTCAGCAATCCCTGTGCCTCAGTCAAATGCTCTGATCTCCTCACCATCCCGGCCACCCTGCACTGAGCTCAGTCCCCTTGTTCCTGGTGGTTCTTGCATTACAGCCTGTGTTCAGTATGCGGATGTTGGATTATGCCTTTTTGTATACTAGAGATGGGGGGAAAGAGTGGCATATTAAAAACTTTTATTCTGTTTTCAATCTCATTAGAAGGGTGAGACATACAGATGTTTTAGTTCACGCTATTATAATTAGAAGAAAACTACTTCCTAATTACACTAGATTTTAAGTGTTTCTTGGCTTAACAGCATTTGTCACACCTAGCTGTAAATACTTTAAAGCCAATCATCTGAAAAAAACCCTGGTGGGTCTTGATACAAGCCACCTTTCATAGTTCTATTCCTCTAAGTATTTAGTTTTATTTGCAAAGCCACCCTTTAAAACTTATTTCTAGGTCCATTTCTCTCTCAACCATGTCTGTCAACAGATGCACTCTACGTGAGCCTTCAGTCAGGCTCTGAGAATTCCCTTAAGTCATTCCCCCCACAGGGGAAGGCAGCAGGCAAGGGCTGAGCAGAGCAGCAGCAAGGAAATCACAACGAGTCCCTAAGGATCCAACTGTTACCTCACCATGAGGGAGCCAAGGCTTGAGCTGGGATTGAGAGCTGAAGGCTGTGTCTGGAGGCACATGGACTCTTCCCCTCACACAAACCTCAAGCCCAGGGGCTCATTGCAGCTGTTGGCCAGCGGGGTGGGGCCACAGGGCTGGCAGGGCCGGCACGGGCTGTAGCAGGACATGGCTTGGGGCTGCAGATGCACCTGAGACAGAGAGCAGAGACAAGGAAATCACAAGGACTCTGTAAGGATCCAACTGTTACCTCACCATGAGGGAGCCAAGGCTTGAGCTGGGAATGAGAGCTGAAGGCTGTGTCTGGAGGCACATGGACTCTTCCCCTCACACAAACCCCACCAAGAGCTCAAGCCCAGGGACATCCCAAACCTGCCCAAACCTGGGGCAATTCTTCTGCCAAGACCCAGCAGTCACACACCTCCCACTCCTTTCCTCCTCTCACAAGGAACATCTTCCACAGCTCACATGGGACAAAGTCACAGGTATGGGCAGAGAAATCCCAGAGAAGAAGGAGGAAATGGAGAATGGGCTTCAAACTCACCTTGTTGCAAGGAGATGGAGGTGAGTGCAGTGAATGTGAGAGTGGGGAGAAGAGCCTCCTTTTATACAGCTCTTGCATTGCCCCAGGCCCACAGTCCTGCACAAGGGTGGTAATTTTTCAACAGACTCATCTTCAAAGGAAAATATCCCACATAGTGGCAGCGATCCACATTTTGTTTCCATCAACGCTGCCATACTTAATTTCCTCATTTCCAACATTCCTGCCCTGCATTGCGGGATCCTTTCATGTTCTGTGATGAGAAGCAAAAGATATCCCAGGCAGAGCCATGTCAGCAAGGGCACATGACCCAAGTGCTGGATGAAGGCAGGGAATGTTGGTTTAGGGCAATGAAAAGCAACTCTTTGCAATAGCCCTTGCAGGAAGAGTCCCTGCCTTGCACTGCACATGTCAGAGGGCATCCAAATAATCTGCTTTTAATGGACATTCCACTTTCTTCTCTCTTTTCCCTCCCTCTCTGTTCTCTGCAAGGGTCATGAGCTGCAGCATGTCCAGGCAGCCAGGCTGTGCCAATGTTTCAGCTCTCTTCCTCATGATGCCCTTTGCTCTGGAGGGGATGTTTGCCAGGCCTTAGGAAAGACAAAGACCACCTGGAATTGAATCAGGCAGAGCACATGGAGGGGCAATAAGAAGGTCTTCTCCAGACAGGCCATCAGTAAAGGGAGCCTTGGACACAGGCAGCCCCATAGAGAGAACCAACACTGAATGATTGGTGTTTGTAAATACACACAGAGGGTTTATTGTCTTGATTGGACAGGAAAACACATCTGTAGTCATTTTGTCTCTTATTCTATAAAGCAATACAATATGAAAACATTGCAAGGTGAAAATGCAACCACATCACCCAGGGACATGCACAAGGCAAAGGGAAGGAAAAGAGATAAGGGACAAGATTGTGAAGATCTCTCCAGCCATAGGCTCTATGATGAGACTTGGTTGCTGCACAGTCTTGGTCAAAGTGGTCACAGGCTGGACCTGTCAGGTGGTGGGGGAAGTCTCAAAGAAGTGGTGGGTGGAAATCCCTGGGAAAATCTACAGAACATCAAATCTCCTTGCTTTATATTCACTCAATTTCAGAGGGGGACGCCTGGGTTCCTCCCTTGAAGAGGGCAGCTTCACACTGGATTATGTAACACTGTGGATCATGGGACCCTTCAGGAGCCCTTGACACCTTCTGAGACAACACAGCTGCCCATCACAGCCAGCAGAGCTGCTTTGCTTTTGGCCCAAGGTGGCCCACGAGCAGAGATGAACACTGTCAGCCCACTCGTGAATGTCCTGCTACTTCCCCCAGGGAAGAGAGGGAGCCCCAAAACCCTGCAAGGTTTGTGCAAGGGAGGGCAGCTTAGAGTGACCAGAGGCACCAGCACCCACCTCCTGTCTCTTTCTAAACCCATCATTCACCCTGTGTCTGACTAGATCAGAGGCTGGCCATTACACAGCCACAGCTCACCTCCCCCAGTTCACCAAAGCACCCTCATCTCCACAAAGAGGGGAATGTTTTGAGTCATTATCCATTAAGACTTCAGTGTTCCACAGTCTGCAGATGTGGGACATGTGTCTGCAATCCTCTGCACTGGCCCTGTCTACTCCAAGGATGATTTTCTGTCTCTGACCAAACCACTCTTGTCTCCATGCTCAGCAATCCCTGTGCCTCAGTCAAATGCTCTGATCTCTTCACCATCCCAGCCACCCTGCACTGAGCTCAGTCCTCTTGCTCCTGGTGGTTCTTGCATTACAGCCTGTGCTCAGTATGGGGCTGTTGGATTATGCCTTTTTCTATACTAGAGATGAGGCAAAGAGAGGCACATTAAAAACTTTTATTCTGTTTTCAATCTCAAGAGAAGGGAGAGACAATACAGATGCTTTAATTCACGCCATTATAATTAGAAGCAAACTACTTCCTAATTGCACCAGATTTTAAGTGTTTCTTGGCCCATCAGCTTTTGTCATGCGCAGCTGTAAATACATTAAAGCAAATCATCTGAAATTACCCGTGTGGGACTTGATACAAATCACCTTTCATAGTTCTATTCCTCTGAAGTATTTAGTTTTATTTGCAAAGCCACCCTTTGAATCTTTTTTCTAGTTCCATTTCTCTCTCAAGAATGTCTGTCAACAGATCCACTCTATGCGAGCCTTCAGTCAGACTTTGAGAATTCCTTACATTCATTTCCCCCACAGGGGATGGCAGCAGGCAAGGGCTGAGCAGAGCAGCATCCACATCTCCTGGTTCCACTCCTGCCCACCCAGCCCAGGGTGCTGCTGACAGCCCTGGGTGTCTGTGAGCACCAGGGGCATGGACAATGGCATTGGGTGCACCCTCATGGCACTTGGTCATGTGCTTTATGGGCCATAGGGGTATCTTGTCAAGGTGATCATCTTGGACGTCTTTTCCATCCTTAATGATTTGTGACCCTCAACAATGACCTGAAGCTGAGGGGAGCAAGAGCTACGCTAGATGGGAGGGTTTAAATCCACAGGGATCTTGACAGACTTGAGGAATGGTCCCACATGGAACTCAGGAACTCCAACAGAGCCAAGTGCAAGGCCCTGACTCAGCTTTGGGACAAGCTCAGAAATCAACAGGGACTCTGGGGTGGATGGAAGGAGAGCTGCCCTGCAGAGAATGGTCACATGGATGCATCACCCCTGCTCTGAAGGGCAGCTGGAGCAGTGGAGATTTTCCAGTCAGGACAAGAGCTGGATCTGAGGGACCTTATTGCAGCCTTCCACTACATCAAGGGGTGGTGTAAGAAGGTTAGAGAAAGACATAATATCAAGTGATTGGAGAAGGGACAGGAGTTTTAAACTGGAATAGGCTAGCTGGAGCTGAGATCCTGTCCATGGCAGAAGGGTTGGACTAAATGACCTTTAACAATCTATTTCAACCAATCTGATTTTGTGATCCCATCATAACAGCGGTCTGTGAGAAAGAAGCAGAATGTCCTTCCAGGAAACTTTCAGATCCATGGGATCTGCTGGAGTCTGATGGGAATCCACTACCTCTGACTGGACAGTAACACATTCACTGCTGATTACTTGTGTCACAGGGTTGGGCTGAGAATGGAAAAGGAAAAGAAGTGCAAACAAAGTGGATGTTTGTCCCTGGACTACGTACAGAAATTCTGCCCTGACCCAAGGAGGCAGAGAAACTCAGAACCCAGGGGGTCACTCAGTGCACAATGAGCACTCCCAATGCCAGCCTGTGCTGACAGCCAGTGCAAAAGCAGCCCCAACAACACCCTCCCAGAAACAGCCCTGGGGCAACAGCTCTTCCTTGGGGGAGTGTCTGCAGGGCAAAGGATGACACAGAGGCACAGGCTGGGATGCAGCAGAATTTAATGAGTCGAAAGAGGGAGGAGAGGGGGATCCAGGTGGAGGCCACAGTGCAGGGAGCAGCTTCAGCAGGGGAAGCCACAGAGGCCACTGCCCAGGCCAGAGAGGCCAAAGCCACCAGAGCTGATGGGCACTCCCTGAGAGCTGAGGATGCTGCCAACAGCAGCAGAGGTGGAGGATCCCACCACGGTGTTCTGTGGGAAGGAGCTGAGGATGGGCCCGGGCAGGGTCACCACCACAGGTGAGGGCTCAATGACCACATGGGAATCCTGGCACTGCCTGACACAGGGCTCATTGCAGCTGTTGGCCAGCGGGGTGGGGCCACAGGGCTGGCAGGGCCGGCACGGGCTGTAGCAGGACATGGCTTGGGGCTGCAGATGAACCTGTGGGACAGGGAAAGGGGAAAGCAGAGCACAAGGGGAGGGTGAGGATCAGCCTGTCGGCCCACCATGAGGGGCCAAAGGCTTGCACTGGAGACAAGGCCAGGGCTGCATAGAGGCACCCACAGGCTTCCCCTTTCCTCAGAAGAGCCCTGCCAAGAGCTCCCCAAGGCAGATCCCAGCCTGGTCCATAGCTCTGGAAACACCTCAGACAAGCCCCAGCCTTTCCCCATTTTACACCTTCTGCCTCCTTCCCTCACCCATGGCAAGAATCAAGAAAGGACACAAAAGCATGTGTAGACTGAGAAACCCCATGGCAGGAGGAGAAGGATGAGAAAAAGCTTCAGACTCACCTTGTTCTCAAGGAGATGGAAGTGAGAGGAGTGGATGAGAGTGTGAGGAGAAGCTCCTGCTTTTATACGGCTCCTGCACTGCCCCAGGCCCACAGTCACTGCACAAGGACAGTAATTTTCCTAGAGAGTCATCTCAAAGCAAAACATTCTACCCAATGGCACAGATTGTGGTTTGCTTTTCATCTATTTTGCCATTTCATGTCCTCATTTCTGAAATTCCCACTGAGTCATAGAGGCTTCTACCCTGTTGTGGGGTGAGATGTACAAGGATTCTTGTGCAGGAACACCATAGGATGGGCAGGAATCAAGGCTCGAGTTGACCCATGTGGAGTTGTGTACTTCCTTACTGCCTGAGGGATGTGTTCACTCTTGTGTCCCTGCCTTCTCTTCCCCCTCTCTTCACCCAATGATGCTCTTTGGCTGCACCCTTGGCACCCTGCCCTGGAGGGCCCACCAAGTCCTGCCACACATTGTGGATGCTGCGAACACGCTGAGCTGTGGCAGTGCTGCCAAGCAAGGCAGGCTGAGGGCAATGGCCTTTGGGCTGCCTGGAGCTGCGGGTCTGGGCTCAGCCCAGTGCTTGAAGATGCTTCTGCAGGGTTGTGGATGGAGCTGCCCTTGCTGGAAGGGAATTCAGCCCTGCCTGGCACAAAGCCTGCAGACAGCACGCACTCCTGCTTTGACCTCACACCACAATGAGAGCGTGACTGGCCATGGGTCAGGAGAGTCTCTCCCTGGAGATTTGCCTACACTGCCTCCTTGGGTCAGGGCAGAATTTCTCTACATTGTCCATGGACAAACATCCACTTTGTTTGCACTTCTTTTCCTTTTCCTTTCTCAGCTCCACACTGTAACACAAGTACTCAGCAGGGAATGTGTTACTGTCCAGTCAGAGGTAGTGGATTCCCATCAGACTCCAGCAGATCCCATGGATCTGAAGGTTTTCTGGAAGGCCATTTTGCTTCTTTCTCACAGACCCCTGTTATGATGGGATCACAAAATGAGTTTTGTTGGACTAGATTGTTAAAGGTCATTTAGTCTAACCCTTCTGCCATGGACAGGATCTCAGCTCCAGCTAGCCTATTCCAGTTTAAAACTCCTGTCCCTTCTCCAATCACTTGATATAATGCCTTTCTCTAACCTCCTTACACCACCCCTTAATGTAGTGGAAGGCTGCAATAAGGTCCCCCAGATCCTGCTCTACTCCTGAGACCTTTTAGAGGTGACGAGGTCGACGGGATCAGAGCAGGGGTGATGCATCCATGTGACCATTCTCTGCAGGGCAGCTCTCCTTCCATCCACCCCAGAGTCCCTGTTGATTTCTGAGCTTGTCCCAAAGCATTGTCAGGGCCTTGCACTTGGCTTTGTTGAAGTTCCTGAGTTCCATGTGGGACCATTCCTCAAGTCTGTCAAGATCCCTGTGGATTTAAACCCTCCCATCTAGCTCCCCTCTTGCTCCACTCAGCTTCAAGTCATTGCAGAGGGTCACAAATCATTAAGGATGGAAAAGACGTCCAAGATGATCACCTTGACAAGATACCCCTATGGCCCATAAAGCACATGACCAAGTGCCATGAGGGTGCACCCAATGCCATTGTCCATGCCCCTGGTGCTCACAGACACCCAGGGCTGTCAGCAGCACCCTGGGCTGGGTGGGCAGGAGTGGAACCAGGAGATGTGGATGCTGCTCTGCTCAGCCCTTGCCTGCTGCCTTCCCCTGTGGGGGGAATGACTTAAGGGAATTCTCAGAGCCTGACTGAAGTCTCACATAGAGTGTATCTGTTCAAGTGCCATGAGGGTGCACCCAATGCCATTGTCCATGCCCCTGGTGCTCACAGACACCCAGGGCTGTCAGCAGCACCCTGGGCTGGGTGGGCAGGAGTGGAACCAGGAGATGTGGATGCTGCTCTGCTCAGCCCTTGCCTGCTGCCTTCCCCTGTGGGGGGAATGACTTAAGGGAATTCTCAGAGCCTGACTGAAGGCTCACGTAGAGTGCATCTGTTGACAGACATGGTTGAGAGAGAAATGGACCTAGAAATAAGTTTTAAAGGGTGGCTTTGCAAATAAAACTAAATACTTAGAGGAATAGAACTATGAAAGGTGGCTTGTATCAAGACCCACCAGGGTTTTTTTCAGATGATTGGCTTTAAAGTATTTACAGCTAGGTGTGACAAAAGCTGATAAGCCAAGAAACACTTAAAATCTAGTGTAATTAGGAAGTAGTTGGCTTCTAATTATAATAGTGTGAATTAAAACATCTGTATTGTCTCTCCCTTCTCATGAGATTGAAAACAGAATAAAAGGTTTTAAAAGGTTTCTCAGGTGTCCCATCTCTAGGTCAGAAAAAGGCATAACCCAACAGCCCCATACTGAGCACAGGCTGTAATGCAAGAACCACCAGGAACAAGGGGACTGGGCTCAGTGCAGGGTGGCCGGGATGGTGAGGAGATCAGAGCATTTGACTGAGGCACAGGGATTGCTGAGCATGGAGACAAAAATGCTTTAATCCGCGACAGAAAATCATCCTTGGAGTAGACAGGGCCAGTGCAGAGGATTGCAGACCCATGTCCCACATCTGCAGACTGTGGGACACTGAAGTCTTAAGGGATAATGACTCACAACATTCCCCTGTTTGTGGAGATGAGGGTGCTTTGGTGAACTGGGGGAGGTGAGCTGTGGCTGTGTAATGGCCAGCCTCTGATCTAGTCAGACACAGGGTGAATGATGGGCTTAGGAAGAGACAGGAGGTGGGTGCTGGTGCCTCTGGTCACTCTAAGCTGCCCTCCCTTGCACAAACCTTGCAGGGTTTTGGGGCTCCCTCTCTTCCCTGGGGGAAGTAGCAGGACATTCACGAGTGGGCTGACAGTGTTCATCTCTGCTCGTGGGCCACCTTGGGCCAAAAGCAAAGCAGCTCTGCTGGCTGTGATGGGCAGCTGTGTTGTCTCAGAAGGTGTCAAGGGCTCCTGAAGGGTCCCATGATCCACAGTGTTACATAATCCAGTGTGAAGCTGCCCTCTTCAAGGGAGGAACCCAGGCGTCCCCCTCTGAAATTGAGTGAATATAAAGCAAGGAGATTTGATGTTCTGTAGATTTTCCCAGGGATTTCCACCCACCACTTCTTTGAGACTTCCCCCACCACCTGACAGGTCCAGCCTGTGACCACTTTGACCAAGACTGTGCAGCAACCAAGTCTCATCATAGAGCCTATGGCTGGAGAGATCTTCACAATCTTGTCCCTTATCTCTTTTCCTTCCCTTTGCCTTGTGCATGTCCCTGGGTGATGTGGTTGCATTTTCACCTTGCAATGTTTTCATATTGTATTGCTTTATAGAATAAGAGACAAAATGACTACAGATGTGTTTTCCTGTCCAATCAAGACAATAAACCCTCTGTGTGTATTTACAAACACCAATCATTCAGTGTTGGTTCTCTCTAATCAATCTGAAACCATGCATGGAAAAACACCTGGACTACCCCTCACCTTCTGCAGTGGGACATAACAGAGACACAAGTGTTATGACACATGGAGAAAGACAGAAAGAAGCACTACTACAATGTAGGAGATTTAAATCCCATGTCTGAAAAGGCACTCAAACACTTTCTCCTAAATGTGTCCCACAGAACCATCCCTGAGCAATATCCCATCTTAAAAGGCACTCAAACACCATCTCCTGAATGTGTCCCACAAAACCATCCCTGAGCAACACCTCCCTCCCGGGGAATCCTGGGAGACCAGCAGGAGGGAAAGGATGACACAGAGGCATGGGCTGGGATGCAACTGAAATTTAATGAGTCAAAAGCTGAGAACAAGGTCACTCTGAGTGGCAGCCTCAGTGCAGAGAGCAGCAGGGCCAGCTCAGGATCTCCATCACATGGCTGTGTCAGAGATGCCAGCAGGTGTCCAGCTGCCTGATGCAGAGAGGGAGCAGGGCCAGCAGGTGCTGCCCAGGATGGCTGTGTGGGGCTCACAGCCCCAGGGAGCACAAGGGAACAAGGAGACAGGAGGGAAAGGAGAGAGTGTCAGGGGACAGAGGCAGGGCAGGGCTGTGCTTCCCAAGAGCCCAGGCTGGCCCTGTCCCTGGGCAAGGGCTGCTGGGCTTGCTCAGCCCCTCAGGAAGCAAGGAGCCGATGCTGCGTGCCCAGGGCGGTTCCATCCTGGGAGTGCCTGGCTTCCTTCCCCAGGGCCAGCAGCAGCAGCTTCAGCAGGGGAAGCCACAGAGGCCACTGCCCAGGCCAGAGAGGCCAAAGCCGCCAGAGCTGATGGGCACTCCCTGAGAGCTGAGGATGCTGCCAACAGCAGCAGAGGTGGAGGATCCCACCACGGTGTTCTGTGGGAAGGAGCTGAGGATGGGCCCGGGCAGGGTCACCACCACGGCCGAGGGCTGGATGGCCACGGTGGAGTCCTGGCACTGCCTGACACAGGGCTCATTGCAGCTGTTGGCCAGCGGGGTGGGGCCACTGGGCTGGCAGGGCCGGCACGGGCTGTAGCAGGACATGGCTTGGGGCTGCAGATGCACCTGGCAGAGAGGACAGAGGGTAGAAAAGCATAAGTGAGTAGAAGCCTGTAACACCACCACAAGAGAGAGAAGACATGAGCTCACACAAAGAGCTGGAAGGATCATAGGGAAGCCCACAGGCTTCTCGTTCTCCAAAGCCCAAAAGAGACTTGCAAAACGCTACTGAGCTCTGGGAGATCCTTTCCTAGCCCACGCCACAGGAGACACCTAAATGAGCTCCAGCCTGTCTCCATGACACCTCTTTTGCACCTTTCCATCTCCCATAGAAAGTAACTCCAGAATCATGTATAGAACAGACAGCTTTGTGCTGAAAAATCCCATGGAAGCATAATGATTAGAATGAATAAAAGAAGAATAAAGAGCTTCAGACTTACCTTGTTCCCAAGGAGACTGTGTGCCTGAGTCATAGAGGCTTCTACCCTGTTGTGGGGTGAGATGTACAAGGATTCTTGTGCAGGAACACCATAGCATGGGCAGGAATCAAGGCTCGAGTTGACCCATGTGGAGTTGTGTACTTCCTTACTGCCTGAGGGATGTGTTCACTTTTGGGTCCCTGCCTTCTCTTCCCCCTCTCTTCAGCCCATGATGCTCTTTGGCTGCACCCTTGGCACCCTGCCCTGGAGGGCACACCAAGTCCTGCCACACATTGTGGATGCTGCGAACACGCTGAGCTGTGGCAGTGCTGCCAAGCAAGGCAGGCTGAGGGCAATGGCCTTTGGGCTGCCTGGAGCTGCGGGTCTGGGCTCAGCCCAGTGCTTGAAGATGCTTCTGCAGGGTTGTGGATGGAGCTGCCCTTGCTGGAAGGGAATTCAGCCCTGCCTGGCACAAAGCCTGCAGACAGCACGCACTCCTGCCTTGACCTCACACCACAATGAGAGCGTGACTGACCATGGGTCAGGAGAGTCTCTCCCTGGAGATTTGCCTACTGAAGGCATTCCCTGGCCCTGCTGGGCCGCGTCCCAGCTGCCTCCATGTCTGCAGGGCAGGGAAGTGCATCCCTCCTTGGTGTACTTTGAAATGTAGTTTTGCATCCAGGGCTTTTCTGAGCACAGCTCCTCCCTGAGCACTGCATGTTGGATTTTGTAGTGATTTTCTCTATCACCTTTCCAGATATCGAGACAAGTCTGACTGGCCTGTTATTCCCTGACTCCTCTTTCATGCCTCTCTTGAAGACAAGACCCTCACTGGCTTTCTTCCAGTTCTCAGGTGCATTCCATGGTCTCTGTGACGTTCAAAGGGGGTTGAGAAAGGTTTTGTACTTACACCAGTGAACTCATAACATCAATTCACACACACTCACTTCAGATCACTGTGTTTCCATGTTCCTCCATTGGATTCTGTTCTGCTTGAGGAAATCTTTTCTGTTCCAGTTGTTCCAAGGAGTACCAGGAACTTCAGTTCCTGACAGCAATTCCTGATGGGCAAAGACCAAGAACATGAACCTTTGAGGATGTTCAGCATTCCTGTACCCCTGCCCTCAGGGAAGCTGCCTCTTCAATCCTGGGGCTGCCTGTGTCCAAGGCTCCCTTTACTGATGGCCTGTCTGGAGAAGACCTTCTTATTGCCCCTCCATGTGCTCTGCCTTATTCAATTCCAGGAGGGCTTTGGCTTTCCTAATGCAAACATCCCCTCCAGAGCAAAGGGCATAGGGCAGGGACGTGCATCCCTCCTTGGTGTTCTTTGAAATCTGCTTTTGCATCCAGGGCCTTTCTGAGCACAGATCCTCCCTGGCCACTGCATGTTGGATTTTGTAGTGATTTTCTCTATCACCTTTCCAGATATCGAGACAAGTCCGACTGGCCTGTTATTCCCTGACTCCTCTTTCCTGCCTCTTTTGAATACAAGACACTCACTGGCTTTCTTCCAGTTCTCAGATGCATTCCATGGTCTCTGTGACTTTCAAAGGGGGTTGAGAAAGGCTTTGTACTTACACCAGTGAACACAGAACATCAATTCACACACAGTCACTTCAGATCACTGTGTTTCCATGTTCCTCCATTGGATTCTGTTCTGCTTGAGGAAATCTTTTCTGTTCCAGTTGTTCCAAGGAGTACCAGGAACTTCAGTTCCTGACAGCAATTCCTGATAGGCATAGACCAAGAACATGATCCTATAAGGCTGTTCACCATTTTTGTACCCCCTGCCCTCAGGGAAGCTGCCTCTTCAATCCTGGGGCTGCCTGTGTCCAAGGCTCCCTTTACTGATGGCCTGTCTGGAGAAGACCTTCTTATTGCCCCTCCATGTGCTCTGCCTGATTCAATTCCAGGTGGTCTTTGTCTTTCCTAAGGCTTGGCAAACATCCCCTGCAGAGCAAAGGGCATCATGAGGAAGAGAGCTGAAACATTGGCACAGCCTGGCTGCCTGGACATGCTGCAGCTCATGACCCTTGCAGAGAACAGAGAGAGATGGATAAGAGAGAAGAAAGTGAAATGTCCATAAAAAGCAGATTATTATGGATGCCCTCAGACATGTGCAGTGCAAGGCAGGGACTCTTCCTGCAAGGGCTATTGCAAAGAGTTGCTTTTCATTGCCCTAAACCAACATTCCCTGCCTTCATCCAGCACTTGGGTCATGTGCCCTTGCTGACATGGCTCTGCCTGGGATATCCTTTGCTTCTCATCACAGAACATGAAAGGATCCCGCAATGCAGGGCAGGAATGTTGGAAATGAGGAAATTAAGTATGGCAGCGTTGATGGAAACAAAATGTGGATCGCTGCCACTATGTGGGATATTTTCCTTTGAAGATGAGTCTGTTGAAAAATTACCACCCTTGTGCAGGACTGTGGGCCTGGGGCAATGCAAGAGCTGTATAAAAGGAGGCTCTTCTCCCCACTCTCACATTCACTGCACTCACCTCCATCTCCTTGCAACAAGGTGAGTTTGAAGCCCATTCTCCATTTCCTCCTTCTTCTCTGGGATTTCTCTGCCCATACCTGTGACTTTGTCCCATGTGAGCTCTGGCAGATGTTCCTTGTGAGAGGAGGAAAGGAGTGGGAGGTGTGTGACTGCTGGGTCTTGGCAGAAGAATTGCCCCAGGTGTGGTCTGGTTTGGGATGTCCCTGGGCTTGAGGTTTGTGTGAGGGGAAGAGTCCATGTGCCTCCAGACACAGCCTTCAGCTCTCAATCCCAGCTCAAGCCTTGGCTCCCTCATGGTGAGGTAACAGTTGGATCCTTAGGGACTCGTTGTGATTTCCTTGCCTCTGCTCTCTGTCTCAGGTGCATCTGCAGCCCCAAGCCATGTCCTGCTACAGCCCGTGCCGGCCCTGCCAGCCCTGTGGCCCCACCCCGCTGGCCAACAGCTGCAATGAGCCCTGTGTCAGGCAGTGCCAGGACTCCACCGTGGCCATCCAGCCCTCGGCCGTGGTGGTGACCCTGCCTGGCCCCATCCTCAGCTCCTTCCCACAGAACACCGTGGTGGGATCCTCCACCTCTGCTGCTGTTGGCAGCATCCTCAGCTCTCAGGGAGTGCCCATCAGCTCTGGGGGCTTTGGCCTCTCTGGCCTGGGCAGTGGCCTCTGTGGCTTCCCCTGCTGAAGCTGCTCCCTGCACTG